>NW_026882698.1:0-41669 GCF_032173495.1 Musca vetustissima
GAGAAGCGCATCGGGGCAGAGAATAAACATGCATGTTTTGATAAAGATCTGTTATTATTTAGCGGGTCAAATGGACCCCGACTTTTGTGGGAAAATTACCAATTTTTTTATTCTGGGGCGTATATACGCTCCTGAAGGACATACACTCGAGATGTTGATAGTACATATGTCCAAGATGAGTTGTTGACCTTCAAATTTATACCAATTATATGGCTGTATGTATGTATATATTATTGTATGTGCATATTATTACTATTACTCCATTAGAGGACGGAAATCTCGCGCTGATCGCTTTGAAATTGTACATGAAGTTCCGATTATGGTCAAGGACGACGCTTATAAAATTCGGTGAAGTTGCGATTTCATTCAGGGCGTACAATGAACCGAAAACTTTAATTTTGCCAGATTTTCTAGTCGCTCTAGAGGCAATTATTATATACAGAACATCACATATTTTACAAGGTGAAGGGGATCTGACCAAATACTTAGAGCGGCTGTTTAGATGATGATCGGTCAATTTTCTGAGTGTCAAATCAACCAAAACCTAAAGTGACCAATTTTTTATTGTATTTCGTAAAAATTCACTTCAAGAAAAAACATTTTGGAAAATATGCAAGACTTAGAAAGAGCAGTTGTTGATCTATAATCGGTAAAAAGGGTGCAAATATCACGAAATATTGCCCAGGCTTTTCGTAGTAGTTGTGTAGGGTATCATATGGTCGGCCCCGTCCGACTATACTGCTCCGCTCACTGGTTCCTTCTGGGGTTTTTATATATTCGCCAAAGGCTTTCATTCCCATAAGAAATTTGCAACCCCTCAAAAAAAGTAGATAATCTGAAATGCCTAGTTACGACAACTGTGTGAAACTTCAAAGAGCACCTTCAACATAGACAATTTACAACAATTTAGTTTGGTCGTGTCGAGCTTTTCATACTCCCAACAATGAGGGACACATTCAAAATATCTAAAATCAATCGGATATTTTGTTCGCGGACTATGCCATGGTAAATTACTGACAGGAGAAAATGAAATACATACCAAATTATAGACACTCAGGTTGGAAAAATGAGCATAGAAGAACGTGGGACTTTTGTATGGGAGCGATCTAGAAACATAGACTTATACTGCAAATGTTCTGTGAAGAAATTGTTTACCAACCAAGGTGCCGAACTGCCAAATTACAGCCACTTCATAATGCTAAAATATAGACACTCGGACTGGAAAATTCTGCAAGAGTCATTAAAATACCTAAAAAGAAGAGGGTGCTAAAACATAATATAAGGGCTACACCCAAAGATGGATTGGTATTTATAATTTGATTTGTCACCAAATACGAACTCAATATAAAAAAGTTTATCCAACTCGTTTGAAAAGCATGCCAAAGACACTCAAAATAAACAAAAGTAGGAATGATAAATCTGCGTGCAGCTCTTTCAATTTGAAAGACCCTGTTCCGACATGTTGTCTTTCACTTGATATTTCCATATAATTCGTGGTCTTCCCCTACTGCATGAACCATCAGTTGACACGCTTTTATATGAGCTGGGTCATCCTCATCCATTCACACAACATGACCTAGCCAACGTAGGCGCTGCAGCTCGATACGTTTGACAATGCCGATGTCCGAGAATAGATGGTACAACTCATGGTTCATTCGACGGCGATATTCACCGTCAACGCAGATCGGCTCATCTATAATTCGGAAAATATTTCTCTCAAACACTGCAAGAGCTGCCACATCAGCGTGCGCAAGTACCCATGCTTCAGATCTATATAACAGCACGGGTAGTATCAGCGTCATGTAGCGTGTGAGTTTGATCTGGCGGGAGGTGATCTTGTTGCTAAACAGCTTACTTAGACTATAGTAGCATCTGTTGGCCAACCATATTCTTCTACGAATTTGAAAACTAATGTTATTAGTTTTATTTGTGGCGGTACAAAGGTATATAAAATCTTTGACTACCTCCACGCCTTGCGCGTTTGGTCTTCTCGACATTTACTGCTAGACCATTTTGGCAAACTACTTCTCAATTTGTTCAAAGGTGATTGTTACCGTTCGCAATGTTCGACCCATTATATCGATTTTATCGGCGTAGGCGAGAAACATGTGTTGTTTGATGTACAGTGCGTCATTTCGGTTCACCTTTGCCTTTTGTATGACCTTTTCTAGCAGGATGTTAAAAAGATCACACGACAAACTGTCACCTTGTCTGAATCCTCGTTCGGTATTAACGAGCTCCGATAGGTCCTTTCCGACTTTAACTGCTGCAGTTAAAGTTATCCATAGCCTTAATAATTTCGAAGCAATGCCGAACGCAGACATTGTTTTAAGGGGACCCCCCATTCTCGGGGTCAAAAATGTTTTTGATTTAAATCAAATCTACACTAATTCAAGAACGTCCCTACAAAATGTCAAGAGAAAATCTTAAGAACTCTTGAAGTTATAGCCGATTTATTGTGTCAAATAGGTTTTTTTTATAGTAGACAAATAGGTTTTTTCGTGGGTCTTTTCCAGGATCTGGCGCAGAGTGAAAATCTGGTCAGTGGTGGATTTGCCAGGCCTGAAGCCGCATTGGTATGGTCTAATAATGTAATTGACCATTGGCTTCAGTAGCACTGGGTAGCACTGTAAACACCTCTGAACAGATAGGGCTGTTGAATGCGGCTTTATAGTAGACAAATAGGTGGAATGTGTCGAGGGTTTTTTCGTGGGTCTTTTCTAGGATCTGGCGCAAGTGTGAAAATCTGGTCAATGGTGGATTTGCCAGGCCTGAAGCCGCATCGGTAGGTCTAATGATGTAATTGACCATTGGCTTCAGTAGCACTGGGTAGCACTTTAGGCGATAGGAAGGAGCCTCATTCCTCTATAGTTGACACATGTCGTCTTTTCTCCTTTTTGTGCATGGGACACAGGGTGCTGAGGTTCCAATCATTGGGCATGTATTCCTCTAGCCAATTTGTACTAATCAGCTGGTGCATGTTCCTGACCAGCATCTGACCGCGAGTCTTGCATAGTTCGGCTGGTAACACATCAGTACCTGCTCATATTGGCTAGTTGATATACAATCTATACCGTCATCTCTTATTGGTTCTTCACCGGCACTATTTGATACAAGAAGCTTTTCAAAACACTGTTTCCAGATCCTCAATACTCTATCTGTATCTGACTCCAGGTTTCCTCCTTCATCTCTACAGGAGGATGTGCCTACACCAAAGCCTCCGGTTTGGTGCTTTACTCGTTGGTAAAATTTCCGGACTTCATTCTGACACCTATACATCTAGAGGTGCTCACGCTCACGTTTTTCTTGTTCTTTCTTTTAAAATTCGACTGTAATTGCAACATATTAAAACTTTATATTAAAAATTGCGAGCTATATCGTAATTTCCGAAACCTCGATTGTGAATATTTCGAGACAAAACCAAACACTTCCATTTGTTGTTCGGCTGTGTTTTATTTTGTTATTATCCTCCCCCTTGTCACTCTTGGTGGTTGTTAGTTTCGGAACAGTTTTCGACTACTGCTTCTCTTTGCCAATTACCTCCGTCTCTCCTCTCACTAGATTTTTGTTAGTTTTGCATTCCATTGTTTCCTTATTTGAGATACCTCTGCATTGGTGTTAGAAAATTCACATATGCATTTTCCAAATTATTTTGATATAAATGGCAAATACAATATATGAAATAAGTGTTAATATGTCAAACAAGTGTGTGGAGCAAAAAGACGAAAGTTAAAATTGTTCTAATGATGCATAACAAGACAACACATAACAAAGAAGATAATAACATAAATTCAAAAAGACCAAGAGGGGTATCTGTGTCAAAAGTTTGTTTTGCTATCTTCTATAAGAAATCAGTATTTAATGTTTTATGAATTGCATTCATAAAATGCAGAAATACGGACATTTACAATACTTTCTAAACATTATATCATAATTTTTTGGCGATTGTTCATAAGTTTGACGATTCAGGTAGTAAATGTATGGCGATCGGTATAACTAGCGTTGGATTTAGGATCAATATTTTGTGGCGTTGCAAACACTTGTGGCCACACAAATTTAAAAAAATCTATGTCAGTTCAATGAATTCGAAATACTTAGTTGTAGGGACATAAGCAGGGGGCCGCCCGGGGGGATCGGCACCCTCCCGAATTTAATTTTTTTCACGGTAAATATATGCTTCCAACAGCGAATTTTTTTCCTTTTGTACTGCTTGTTTGACTATAATGTTTATGGCGGATAGCTAAGCCTACCGAAAAACTCTACTTTGTGAGTTTGAACATGAAGTTTATAAGTTTTTTTTTGTTCGTGATGGAGGGTGCATATGGCTCAGTTCTACAAAATACAATTACTTCTTTACCATTTTTATATACTTTAATTTTAAATTATAAGATTTACAACATATAGACGTGCCACATGAGAACGTTGCGGACCATACACATATTAAACACACACTCCATCCCATAATAATCTAAATTGCGAGTTTATAGCCTTTGCTGTGTTGTTAAGTGGTCGACTTATAGCCTTTTTTTTTCTTTTATTCTAGCAAAGCTCTTTTAAATCTGAATTAAGTTAACCAAAAGTTAAACATAAAATAAATAAAAAACAGAAGTAGCCATAAGCACCGTCTTTGGGTTTGTGAAAAAGGCAGCTGCTGCACTTTTTGGCATTCTGTTGTTTGGAGTGCAAAAGTGAACAACACCAACAACAAACCAGAAGAAGTAGAAAATATAAGAGAAAAAAAGAACGGAACGAAAAATCCCGACAACAGTTGACAACAAACTAAATCTGCTTGTTTGACTATAATAACTACGATTTTACATGTTGTTGGCGTTGTAGTTGTTGTTCTTGTTGATTCTAAAGTTAAACGTAATGTAGTTAATGTTTGCTATTGTATTTGACCAGCGGCAATGATTATAGCCTACGGTAGATGGTTTCTGAATCAAGCCAAATTTATGGCATATTTGTAAATAAAGTGAACGAGGATTTTGTGAGCAGGTCAGCTGTCAAAATGTTATCATAAATCAGACACACTTTTTGTTAATTTAATTTTTTTTTTTTGAAAAATCTCCAATGCAGATTTTTCAAATTTTCATTAAATAATTTTCCCTACAAAATTTTCTTTCGGAAAAGAAAGGTGTTCCAAATTCATCTCGACCATCACATTTTCCTCCCCATTCCACTGAGTTTCAGTTTTCTTATTGTTTTTTTTCATACATTATGACTAAATGGATTACTCATGTGACACTTCGTTATTTTATTGCATTTTCCCATTTCGCCCCGTTGACATTTTGTGCACAAACCGATAGACAAACAAACAGAAACACGTAAAAAATAACAACGCTTAGCACCAAGTACTGGACTATTGTCTACGATGTACGCTGTTGGGAGGTACGTCTATAGTTTGCAAAGCGAACGTGCATCTTTGTTCTTTCCACAACAGCAGTAACAACAACAAACATCAGCAACTAAAAACATTCGTTCCATGTGTGTTGGTGTTAAATCGGGAAGCTGAGGTTTTGTTTCTCTTATCACGGTGTTGGGTTGAGTTGTGCGCCAGTGCTGAGTTGGTTGGTTTGTTTGTCTGTTTGTTTGAACGAGAATAGTTTTAATGGCTTTTTTGCGCTATAAACATTTATACAATTATCGCATGAATGAGTGAATGCAAGTACATTAGGTCGGATAGGAACAAAATTACAAATATTGGGATTCAGCCTGAAAACAAAATATTGGGGATATTATTTTTATTAGTAGAAAGATGTATAAAAATTCTTTTCAAGGACTATCACAAGATGTGGATTTGTTAAAGAATTATAAAGAGGAAACGGCTAAAGCTGGAATCTTGATATTTTGGGTGAGGGTCACTCTCAGTTCAAAGGTGACAGATAAGGCTGGGTTTTTGGAAATTCGTATTAGAACGGTACGAAAAAGTACTAAATGTGATACAATTTGTATTTGGCGAACCGGTAGAGCCAGAACTCTTAAATTTTAAATGAGGGCCACTGATGGAGTGTGGAATAGATATAGCAAAGGGGTTTTTGGGCATTCGATATTCGACTATAGGTATGCCAAAAATACTAAAATGTACTAAATTTGGTACAATTTCGTAGCATGTGAATGGATAGAGATGAAATTTGCAATGCGAATAAGGGTTGATATATAGGGTCTATTTAAGGAGATGGTTTTGAAAGCGTGTACTCATGTGTACGAAAAGTACTATATGGTACTATATTTGGTACAAATTTAATTTGGTGATACAAATCGAGCTGGATTCCTAGATTTTGAAAATAACATTAACGTAGGAGTGTAGTATTGGGGTATGAACGCAGTTTTGGAAATTTGTTACTTATGTGTACGAAAAGTACTTAATCGTACTATAATCGTAAAGTTTGGATTTGGGTGAACCGATAGAGCGGGAACAATGAAATTTAGAATCAGGATCACTGTAGGGTGTAGGATTGGGGTCAGGATTCAGTTTAAGAAAATAATACTTATGGGTACTAAGTGGTACTAAATTTGGTACAATTTCAATTTTTAGGTGTACCAATAGAGCTAGAATCATGAAATCATGGAGTTAGGATTACTGTTGAGGTGTAAGATTAAGATATGTAAAAGTTTTAGAAATTTTTACTAATTTGTACAAAATTTTGTACAATTTGAATTTTGGGTAAAGCGATAGAGTTGGACTCCCGAAATTTTGAGTTAGGACCACTGCAGAGATGTAGGATTGTGGTATGTAGGGAGGTTTGGAAATTGGTACTACTATGTACTAAATTTTGTATAATTTGAATTGTGGGTGAACAAATAGAGTTGGAATCGTGAAACTTGAATTTAGGATCAGTGTGGGGGTGTTGGGTTGGGGTATGTAGGCACTAAATTTAGTACAATTTTGATTTGTGGGTGAACAAATGGAGTTGGAAACCTGGAACTTGGATCAGTGTGGGGGGTAGGATTGGGGTATGTATAATGTTTTGGAAATTGGTACTACTGTGTACTAAATTTGATACAATTTGAATTTGTGGGTGAACCGATGGACTTGGAATCCTGAAACTTGGATTTAGGATCAGTGTGGGTATGTAGAATGTTTTAGAAATTGGTACTATTGTGTACTAAATTTGGTACAATTTGAATTGTGGGTGAACCGATAGAGTTTGAGTCCTGAAATTTAGATTTAGGATCACTTTGGAGGTGTAGGATTGGGGTATGTATGAAGTTTTGGAAATTCGTACTACTGTATACTAAATTTGGTGAAATTTGAATTGTGGGTCTGATGAGGTATAACCGATAAAGTTGGAATCCTGAAACTTGGATTTAGGTTCACTGTGGGGGTGAAGGTTTGGGGTATGTAGGAAGTTTTGTAAATTCGTGCTATTGTGTACTAAATTTGGTACAATTTTAATTGTGGGTAAACCGATAGAGTTAGAATCCTGAAACATGGATTTAGGATGACTGTGGGGCATAGGGCATAGGCTAGTTAAAGAATATTTTTTCCGGGACCTTCTCAGGCGTGGATTTATTAAAGAATATTTTTTCAGGGACCATCTCAGGCGTGGATTTGTTAAAGAATAATTTTTCAGGGACCATCTCAGGCGTGGATTTGTTAAAGAATAATTTTTCAGGGACCATCTCAGGCGTGGATTTATTGAAGAATATTTTTCAAGGGCCAACTGAGGCGTGGATTTATTAAAGAATATTTTTCAAGGGCCAACTGAGGCGTGGATTTATTGAAGCGAACTGAGGCGTGGATTTATTAAAGAATACTTTTTCAAGGGCCAACTGAGGCGTGGATTTATTAAATAATATTTTTTCAGGGACCATCTCAGGCGTGGATTTATTAAAGAATATTTTGTCAGGGACCATCTCAGGCGTGGATTTATTGAAGAATATTTTTTTCAGGGACCATCTCAGGCGTGGATTTATTGAAGAATCTTTTTTTCAGGGACTATCTCAGGCGTGGATTTATTAAAGAATATTTTTTCAGGGACCATCTCAGGCGTGGATTTATTGAAGAATATTTTTTTTCAGGGACCATCATAGGCGTGGATTTATTGAGGAATATTTTTTCAGGGACCATCTCAGGCGTGGATTTATTGAAGAATATTTTTTCAGGAACCATCTCAGGGAAGTGGATTTATTTTTTTCAGGGACCAACAGGCGTGGATTTATTGAGGAGCAGTATAGTCGGACGGGGCCTCACCATATGATACCCTACACAACTACTACGAAAAGCCTGGGCAATATTTCGTGATATTTGCACCCTTTTTACCGATTATAGATCAACAACTGCTCTTTCTAAGTCTTGCATATTTTCCAAAATGTTTTTTCTTGAAGTGAATTTTTACGAAATACAATAAAAAATTGGTCACTTTAGGTTTTGGTTGATTTGACACTCAGAAAATTGACCGATCATCATCTAAACAGCCGCTCTAAGTATTTGGTCAGATCCCCTTCACCTTGTAAAATATGTGATGTTCTGTATATAATAATTGCCTCTAGAGCGACTAGAAAATCTGGCAAAATTAAAGTTTTCGGTTCATTGTACGCCCTGAATGAAATCGCAACTTCACCGAATTTTATAAGCGTCGTCCTTGACCATAATCGGAACTTCATGTACAATTTCAAAGCGATCAGCGCGAGATTTCCGTCCTCTAATGGAGTAATAGTAATAATATGCACATACAATAATATATACATACATACAGCCATATAATTGGTATAAATTTGAAGGTCAACAACTCATCTTGGACATATGTACTATCAACATCTCGAGTGTATGTCCTTCAGGAGCGTATATACGCCCCAGAATAAAAAAATTGGTAATTTTCCCACAAAAGTCGGGGTCCATTTGACCCGCTAAATAATAACAGATCTTTATCAAAACATGCATGTTTATTCTCTGCCCCGATGCGCTTCTCCATGCAAAAATTCGCGGTGTTTGGGCCATAATTGCGGCTTCTGGAGCGACCAGAAAAACCGACAAAAATAAAGTTTTTGGTCCATTTCATCCCCTAAATATTAACCGATCTTTTCCAAAAACAATAGGGGTCTTCATTGGCCAGAACCCATCCTACATGCAAAATTTCGTGAAGATCGGTCCATAACTGTGGCCTGTATCGTGTTTACAAATTATAATGGACAGACGGACGGACGGACGGACGGACGGACGGACGGACACACATGTCTAGATCGACTCAGCTAGTCGAGATATGACTATCGGTATACTTACAGGTGGGTCTAAGACCAATATTTCGCGGCGTTACAAACTTTTGGAGCTGCACAAAGCTATAATACCCTGACAACATAGTTGTGTAGGGTATAAACAGGTGTAGATTTTCACAATTTTTATACCCTACAGAACGATGTTGTCAGGGTATTATAGCTTTGTGCAGCCCCAAAAGTTTGTAACGCCGCGAAATATTGGTCCTAGGCCCACCTTTAAGTATACCGATCGTCATATCTCGACTAGCTGAGTCGATCTAGACATGTGTGTCCGTCCGTCCGTCCGTCCGTCCGTTTGTCCATTATAATTTGTAAACACGATACAGGCCACAGTTATGGACCAATCTTCACGAAATTTTGCATGTAGAATGGGTTCTGGCCAATGAAGACCCCTATTGCTTTTGGGAAAGATCGGTTAATATTTATGGGATGAAATGGACCAATGTCAGTGTGAGGAAGAGGTGCTGTTTACCTCTAATCGGGCAAGAGGGCGCAAATATCTGGAAATATTGCCCAGGCTCGCAATAAACATCCGCAGAAAATTTGAGTTCCGTAGTAGTTGTATACTATACTTCTCCGCTCACTGGTTTTTTAATAATTCTAGGTTGTATGAAATTAGGTTTTGGCTTGGTCTGTTAAAAATATTATAGAAAAAATGCAACATTTTACAATAATAATTAAAAAAAATTCCGCGTTTTAAAAAAATTCATGAGTGGTCCTTGAAAAAATTTTGTTTAAAAAATCGCGCCTGTAAGGGTGTATGGAAACATATTCATAAAATTTTTTAATTTCTCAGATCATTTGCTTTCAAAATTATTTTGTAAATGTATTTCACTAATTTTCTTTTCAGGTACAATAACTTTTAAAACATTTATCCAAAAAAATAAATAAAAGTAAGTAAAAAACTTTATCATGTATATAAATTAGGACTATCAAGGACTTCATCAACTTCTCTTCATAACTTTCTTTCTCTTATCTTTTATGAATTCATAATTATGTTAAGTTGTTGAATATTGCATGATAAGCGAAAGCAACAAAAATCTAATTTGCGGTTAACACCTACATTTGAATAAATACTTTTTTTATTTTACACCATCTCAAGGTCTTTTGTGTGGACAATGCCCTGCCGATAAGTGTAGGTGGCGTTAAAGATTCAAATTTATTTTCACAATATTTTATTTCAATCTTTCATTTTTTATTTAGGGTTTCAACCTCACCGTCGGGGTGTTTCAATGGAAATTTATTTGTGGTAATATTTTTACTTGTCATATTCATATCTCCAATTTCATCCACAGCTCAATGGAGATATTCGTTTTTTTTTTCTGCTCAGCATTATTCGCACTTTTTCCCTGTCAGTTGAAGATATTATTTTTCGTTAGTTTTCTTTTTTTTTTCTTCTTAAGGTTGATTCCTTTGTTTGATTTTGGTTTGAGATATGAGAAAAAAAAGATTTAGATGGATTTGTTGTTGGAGATAAAATGATGGATCATATTTTTTGGGGGTTATATTAGTTGAGTTTTTTTTTCTCATTTTACTTTAAATATGATATTTTGGTATTTGACATATAAAAGAATTTGAGGAATGGTGAAATTGAAATCATGTAGGATACACAAATTGGAATTTGAGGGTTAAAATGTTGACAATTTGTAAAGAATTTTTGGATATTTTTTAAAGGATATTTTTATTTAAAAATTAGGAACCTATACAAGGCATGGATTTTTAAAGAATATTTTTTCAAAGACCATTACAAGGCGCGGATTTTTATACCCCCCACCATAGTATGGAGGGTAATTTTGTCATTCCGTTTGTAACTCATCGAAATATTCATTTCCGACCCTATAAAGTATATATATTCTTGATCAGGGTAAAATTCTAAGACGATCTTGCAATGACCGTCTATCTGTCTGTCCGTCCGTCCGTCTGTTGTAATCACGCTACCTTCCGAAGCAATTTAGATAGGGTGCTGAAATTTTGCATAGGGTTGTCTCATTTTGCAACCGAATTCGCTGAAATTTGGTACATTGGGTTCTTATTGGGTACCAAATATCTCCACTAAAAATTATAAATATAATTCAATTTTTTCTGGTAGCTCCCATATAAGGGTACCCCAAAATTTCGGTATTTTGGGGTTCTTTTATGCATTTTTCAACCGAATTCGCTGAAATTTGGTATATTGGGTTCTTATTGGATACCAAATATCTCCACTAAAAATTATAAATATAAGTCCATTTTTTTCTGGTAGCCCCCATATAAAGGTACTCCAAAATTTCGACATTTGGAGGATCTTGAGCGCGTTTTTCAACCGAAATCACTGAAATTTGGTATTTTGTAGCCGTATATGGAAACAAATCTCCCTACCAAAAATTATTAATAGTCAACCCCTTTTAGGCGTAGTCCCCATATAACCCCATTTGTATATTAATATAATTATCTGATTTTTCCGCGTTTCGGGTTTGGTTCTAACACTCTGTTGTAATCATTTCACCTGCGAAGGATATCGAGATAGAAAACTAGAACGTACGTTTCGATAATGAACTATATGTGAACTATAGTCTGCATTTAGGCTTATCCGTAGCCCCTGTGTGGGAGGTACCAGAAGGCATGGTCCGATATTCCCCAAATTCGGACTTGAACTAAGTTTGGAAGACATAATAAGATGGGATGAAATCAAATTTTTCTGAAACGGATTTGGTCCCAAGAAACATGGGGTCTAGAACCAATATTTCGATGAGGCACATTTTCACCGTGTGAAAGTGTATACACACTAATTAGCCATAAGGCTGAGGGTATAATTTTCTATTAAAAATTATTGTTTACATAATAGGATTGTAGAAATGTCGGTATATGTCCATTTTTTGGTATGTTCCCTATATTTTCATTTCAAGTACCAGTCAGTAGATCTATGGTGGAGGGTATGCAAAGTTCGGCCCGGCCGAACTTAACGTTTTTTCACTTGTTAAAGAACATATTTTCAAAGACCATTACAAGGCGTGTATTGTTAAATATTTTTTTAACTACCATTACAAGGAGTTCATTTTTACAGAATATTTTTTAGGGGCCATTACAAGGCTTTGATTTTTTAAAGAATATTTTTTAGTGATCATTACAAGGCGTTGATTTTTAAAAAAAAAACATTTTGTGAGGCGCCAATTCAAGGCGTTGATTTAACACTAGATTGCCGAAGGCGGTCATTTTGACCGTTTTTCAATTCCAAGTACAAAAACAATTGTGTATATTACGACACAGGTCTTTAAAATTTGGTGAGTTATTGTACCACATAGAACTACGTTTATTAATCATAGCAGCTGCTTCCCCCATCTTTCATTCCCCGTATTCACATGTGCTATACCTATATTGCCTAAAATCGGTCATTTTGACCTCTTGTGAAGTTTGAATAATAAAACTTCTTTAAATATTGTATAAAGTAAATTTCTTGTATGACCAGATCAGTACAACAACATCGAAAACCGTTTGCTACTCTAGAAACACAAACAAACACACAAATGGGGAAAAATAAATGTTATATGTCCAGTCGATTTCACTCTTAGAGTAAACACTTACTCTTTTTCGAACATTTTGTCCGCTCTCTTATTTTTCAAAAAGGGAAACTCGAGAGCCCCCCACCGAATACAAATAATAACAATGTTATATGATACCCTTTACCACTTTGCCTATATTCAAGGGATGCATCCTAACAGACCTCGCATTTTTGAAGGACCATTGACATGAAAGTGGATTACTTTTGTTGAAGATATAATCTCCAGTTCATTCACAATCATCACCCTTTAATTCTTTGGTGCACAATTTGCTAAAAATCGGACTAACATATATATGGGACCAATATCTAAATCTGAACCGATTTCAACAAAACTTGGTACACGTTAGGCTACACCAACTTCAGTACGTTGTGCTAAAGTTTGTGCCAATCGGACCAAATTTGACTCTTTGGTGCACCATTTGCTAAAAATTGGACGAAAATATTTATGGGAGCTATATCTAAATCTAAACCGATTTCAATAAAACTTGGGACACGTTAGGCTACACCAATTTCAGTACGTTTTGCAAAATTGTATGCCAATCGGCCTAAATTTGACTCTTTAGTGCCCCATTTACGAAAACTCGACCGAAAATATATATGGGAGCTATATATAAATCTGACCCGAGTTCAATAAAACTTGGCATACGTTAGGCTACACCAATTTCAGTATATTGTGCAAAATTTTGTGCCAACAGACTAAATTTGACTCTTTGGTGCACCATTTGCTAAAAATCGGACGAAAGTATGTGGGAGCTATATCTAAATCTGAACCGATTTTTGCCAAATTCAATAGGATTCCAAATAAATGAGCTGTGCCAAATGTCATCCAATTCGGATATTAAATGCTACCTGTACTTACAATTTAACATGAACAGACAGACGGACATGTATAAATCGACTCAGAAAGTGATGCTATACATATTCTCAAAACCATGGGTCTATCTCGTTTCCTTTTGCCTGTTACATACATATGCACAAAGACATAATACCCTGTACCGCAGTGTGGTAAAGGGTATAAAAATTCTTTACACAGTAAAAATTATTTCAGAATAAGGTAATTTTGACCGATTTTAGGCAATATAGGTATATACAAAATTCCAGTATTTCTAGTATTAATTTGCCTAACCGTCTGTTATTCCCATAGTCTCTGAATCACCCTGAAAACGCTTTACAGTCGGCGTTATTTTCATTTATTTATATTTGGAGTTTCATTATAAACCATTCTTAAATTACTTTAAGCTTTTTTCCATTTGCTCTAAAACCAAACCATCTCCGCACAGTCCATAAAATTCGCTTTCATTACAAAACTAAAGTCAAGGTAATGTGACAAGAGACATAAATAAACCGTCATGTAAATCATGGCTGGAATTGATTAAAGTCTCCGTTGCTAAATATATGCGCAGCCATAAAATATATTCATGTAATAAAGCTTGTACGAAGACGACATGCAGAAGAAGAAGAAGCAGAAAATGAAAAAAAAAAATACCATCAGACAGACCGACATACAGACTCCCTCAACTCTTTAACAGCAGGAGTTGTGGTTTGTAACTGAATTTTATTAAATACGTTTGGTGTTCTTGTTCTTCTGCTTCTTCGTGTTTTTTTATACCCTACACAACTATGTTGTCAGGGTATTATAGCTTTGTGCAGCCCCAAAAGTTTGTAACGCCGCGAAATATTGGTCCTAGACCCACCTTTAAGTATACCGATCGTCATATCTCGACTAGCTGAGTCGATCTAGACATGTGTGTCCGTCCGTCCGTCTGTCCATTATAATTTGTAAACACGATACAGGCCACAGTTATGGACCAATCTTCACGAAATTTTGTATGTAGGATGGGTTCTGGCCAATGAAGACCCCTATTGTTTTTGGGAAAGATCGATTAATATTTAGGGGATGAAATGGACCAAATACTAAATTTTTGTCGGTTTTTCTGGTCGCTCCAGAGGCCGCAATAATGGCCCGAACATCGTGAAATTTTGCATGGAGAAGCGGATCGGTTTGGAGAAAGATCGGTCAATATTTAGCGGGTCAAATGGACCCTGACTTTTGTGTGAAAAATGACAAAATTTGTATTCTATGGCATATATATTTACCCCTTCAGGTAAGTTGATATTATATCCAACAGGAGTGGTTGACCTTTAAATTAGGACCAATTATATTGTTGTATCTGCTCGAATGTGGGAGTTACACCTAAATATTTACAGATATCTCCGTATTCGTATATTATTTAGTAACCCATTATCACTCTGGAGAGCGGAGCTATAGCGCTGATCGCTTTGAAATGTTCCATGAGGTTCCAGTTATGGTCAAGGACAACGCCTATAATTTTCGGTGATGATCAGATAATAATTTTGGAATGAAGTGGACCGAAAACTTAATTTTTTGTGTTATTTTCGAGTCGATGTAGACCTCAAATGAAAGCCGAACATCACAACACAACCCACGGTGAAGGGAATCTGGACAATAGATGTACTGAATACTCGTAATATTCGGAAAATATGTCAGTGTGAGGAAGAGGTGCTGTTTAACTCTAATCGGGCAAAAGGGTGCAAATATCACGAAATATTGCCCAGTCTGGGAGTAAACCTCCGCAGAAAATTTGAGTTTCGTGGTAGTTGTGTAGGGTATCGTATGGTCGGCCCCATCCGGCTATACTGCTCCGCTCACTGGTTTTTCATTCAAATGTCTTGATGATGATAATACAAATGTTATTACATTTCACTTGGCAGGATATCACAGCTATGTAACCAAAATATTAAACTCACATCATAACAAAAGGATATTTTCGCGCTTTATTTTGTGTGTGTGTGTGTGCAGTTTTTTCATTTATTTCTGTTAAGACTTTAAGCAAGTTACGGCTATGAATATACCAGTCAGTTGGGGCAGATGACAAGCCCACAAAAGTTTTATTATTAAAGCGATGAAATGTAATGCAGAGGGACACCATAGTCGGTAAGCCTTGGGCAGCAGCCTACAAAATTATGATGATATTTTTTGACGTATAGTGAGGGCTCTCAAAGCCAGGGTAGGTGTGGGTGCTGTGTCGGTTGTTGAGTGTAAAAGTACTTTGTCCGCAACCATTAACAGACAATTATGCATTATGACTCCTCCTCATCCTCCAAACCCGCACCCATGGAAATTAAAGAACCCACCCACAGCCACACACATTTCTTTCCTTTGCAGAATTTGTGGACATGGATATAATAGTAATAATGACCGTCATAATGTTTCACCATCACTGGCTGGTTGGAAAATAAAAAAAGAAAACCATTATCATGGCCATATTAATTCACTCAAACAGACTGAATTGTCGACTGAATGCCCGCCTGGCTGGCTGGCTAGTGAGCCGTTTGGATGGTAGACAAGATTTTTCGAGGGAATGAAACTACAGTTAAACGACAATATGTGAAGAAAACTTACCTATTTATGACTGGGTGACAAAGATTTATTATGACGCGTGCAAAATGTGTTCGTGAGGAAGTGCCGAAATTGGGTCTCTGTGATAAACGTTTATGAAACATAGAAGACTTTGTTAATTGCAGAAAAAAGACTTTCGATTCATTAGACCATCCTTCATTGGGACCATTTAGATAAAATTGGCCCTAAATCTAAATCTGAACCGAGCTATATCTGTATCGCGTTCAAAAAGTTGAACAGAGTCCATCCCTAAATCTAAATCTGAACCGATTTCTGCAAAGAATAATGCACCCAAATTCAAAAGACGTAATCTGATTCATTTGGTGTACTATTGCAAAATTGGACGAAAATATACATGAGAACGAATTTAACAATTTCAATAGGGTGCATCCCTGGAGCAAATAAAAAAGCTGTGTGAAAATTCATCTCCACACCTCTTTTAGTCGTTGGAAAAAAATATTATTTGAAAATTCACTGCTCATGTAGTACTTGGAAAAACTATTATTAAAAAATTCACGCCTTCTATAGTCCTTGGGGATGGTAGATACCAAGCAACGGCTCTTATCTTGGTCCCTATTTCATCTCAATTGTGGACACTGACCTCCCCGCGGTGCTACCTGGGGAGCTATTTTCATCACCCGATGAAATAGTGAGCCGTGAGAACTATAAAAAAAATGGGTTGAGGCGTCGGGTTAGTTGCCCACTCTCGGAAAACCCAACCTACTATGAGAAAGCAAAGAAAAAGAAAACAAAATCCCCATAATGTTGACGACCCCCGCAAACGTTTAAAGGACCACGATCTGCACTTGGAATGTGCATACGCTGTATAGAACAGGCGCAGTTCTCGCTTTGGCGGATGTACTCAAGAAGTACAAAGCCGATATTATTGCCTTACAGGAAATGCGATGGAAAGGGACTGTCGTAAGTAAATCAGATGATTACGCCCTGTATTATAGCTGCCATGAAACGAGACATGAATTTGGCTGCGGATTTATGGTTAACAGGAGCGAAGCGAAGTTCTTCTACATCAGTCTCATTTGCGCCCATGCTCCGATTCAAGCATCACCACGAAAAACACATCGACATATTCCACCTATTCGTCGACTATAAAACCGCATTCGACAGCCCTATCAGTTCAGATATGTATAAAGACATGTCTGCGTTTGGCATTCCTGCAAAATTAATTCGGCAATGCAGGATAACTTTAACAGACACAAGATCAGCAGTTAAACCCGGAATGAATCTCTCGGAGCTCTTCAATACCAAAGGAGGATTCAGACAAGGTGATAGTTCGTCGTGTGACCTTTTTAACATCCTGCTGGAAAAGGTCATACGAGAGGCAAAAGTGAACAGAAATGACACACTGTACACCAAACAGAAATCGCCTACGCCGATGACATCGACATATTGGGTCGAACACGGTAACAGCCACCTTTGAACAAATTGAGAAGGAGACTGCCAAAGTGGGTCTGGCAGTAAACGGCGAGAAGACCAAGCTGATAGTATCAACGCGCAAGACGTCCAGTAGACTCAGACCAACTGTGGAACTTGAGAACTACAGCTTCGAGGTAGTCAAAGACTTTATATTCCTTGGTACCACCATAAATAAAACGAATGTCTTCAGTTTTTAAATTCTGAGAAGGATAGTGATGGCCAACAGATGCTACTATGTCCTGAGCAAACAACTCAAAGGCAAGGTCTCCTTCCGCCAGACCAAACTCACACTCTACAAGACGCTGATACTACCTGTGCTGTTATATGGATCTGAAGCATGGGTACTTACGCAAGCAGATGAGGCAGCTCTTGGAGTGTTTGAGAGAAAAATTATCCGAAAGATCTATGGGCCGATCTGTGTTGACGGTGAATATCGCCGTCGAATGAACCATGAGTTGTACCAGCTATTCTCGGACATCGACATTGTTAGACGTATTGAGCTGCAGCGACTACGTTGGCTAGGTCATGTTGTGATAATGGATGAAGATGCCCCAGCCCAGAAGGCATATAAAAGCGAACCAGCTGATGGTTCACGCAGAAGGGGAAGACCACGAATACGTTGGAAAAATCAAGTCGAAGACTTCCACGCCTTCTATAGTCCTTGGAAGAAATATTCTTTAAAAATCCACGCCTTCTATAGTCCATGGAAGAAATATTCTTTAAAAATCCACGCCTTCTATAGTCCTTGGAAGAAATATTCTTTAAAAATCCACGCCTTCTATAGTCCATGGAAGAAATATTCTTTAAAAATCCACGCCTTCTATAGTCCTTGGAAGAAATATTCTTTAAAAATCCACGCCTTCTATAGTCCTTGGAAGAAATATTCTTTAAAAATCCACGCCTTCTATAGACCATAGAACTTTTCTTTAAAAATCCACGCCTTCTTTAGTACATTGAAATGTTTCTTTAAAATTCCTTAAAAATCCACGGTATGTATATTGACATTTTAAAATTAAAATTTCTTCACAATTATGTATGCATGAATGTTTCCGACATTTAATCCTTTTTCTGTTAACAAAATAAAACTGATTTTAAAAATGTTAAAAGTCATCAAGAATATTTTTCAGAGCCAATCGACCCTTTTTTTCTGTTGTATCTATCAACTATCATGGTAAATGCCAACAATGCAAATTATTTCCGCTCCATTAGCCGGCAAATGGTATTCATTGGTATTGTGAACAAATGGGGGTGGACCTAGACAAATGGATTTTTATTTTTTCTATTATGATGAAAAAAATCATTCAAAAGCTTTTTCAACAAACAAAGCGAACAATATGCTTAAGAGACCAGACTAGGACCGTAGCACACTTGTTTAAAAATCATCCTCAATAGATAGACGACACACGTAAATAAAGGTAAATAGATGGAAGTTTTTTTTTGTAAAACATCATAGGAATCGAAATATTTTTGGGTACTTGAAATGTTACGCTCATAACAGCCTCATACATAGAGGCTCATTTCCATATGTTCGAGGAAATAAAAATAGTAACGATGAAGACTCAAAGCAATGAAGAGGCCCACTTGGTATGAAAGTGAAAAACAAGGAACAAAGAGGAAACGGATGTAAGCATAGAGAATGGAAGCTGAGGATGCTTAGAACCTAAAGACAATATGTCCCAGATGCCTGTTTAGGATTTTGTGTGGTAGAAGTCAACAACACTGGGAGTTTGAAAGGAAGGTAAACAACCAACCATCCAGCCTGGTGGACAACCATTAGTTAATGTCCTTAAAGCATTTGTGATTTTGTTGCTTTTCTTCTTTTTAATTGTAACTTAGTTAAACTGTCCATCTCTTCAGGTATCGGTAAGTGGTTGTGGTATTTTTGAAGGCATTAAATACCAAACCAAATTGGATAAAATAATTTTCTTGATGCAATTTAAAATCATTTTATGGTAATTAATTTTTTGTTCTGTGTGACAAAGCCTCTTACACGTCGATGACATTAAGGAGTCACAAGCTGTCTACTATTTTATAATAATTTTTGCGTAACATGTACACGTGCATTGAAAATAAGTACTCGTGTTTTGTACCAAAAATAATATTGTGAAGGTTGGATAATAGGATTTTCAAAATAAAAATACCAAACAGTGGAATGAACTTTTATTGTGAACTGCGAAATAGTGAAACGAAATTTTGAGGAGGTGTAAAATTAAATTGAAGATAGTTTAAGTGCTCAAATATACAGAACATTTAAACACATTTTAAAAGAAATTGCATACAACTTCGAAACGAAACCCAAAGAAAGCATCCCGAAAAACTTGAGAAGTACTCCTTCTATTCTTTAATAATCCACGCCTCCTATAGACGTTGAAAGAAAAAAATATTCTTTAAAAATCTACGCCTCCTATAGTCTTTATAAAAAAATATTCTTTAAAAATCTACGCCTCCTATAGTCTTTATAAAAAAATATTCTTTAAAAATCTACGCCTCCTATAGTCTTTATAAAAAAATATTCTTTAAAAATCTACGCCTCCTATAGTCTTTATAAAAAAATATTCTTTAAAAATCTACGCCTCCTATAGTCTTTATAAAAAAATATTCTTTAAAAATCTACGCCTCTATAGTCTTTATAAAAAAATATAGCCTCCTATCTTTATAAAAAAATATTCTTTAAAAATCTACGCCTCCTATAGTCTTTATAAAAAAATATTCTTTAAAAATCCACGCCTCCTATAGTCGTTGAAAAAAATATTCTTTAAAAATCCACGCCTCCTACAGTCGTTATAAAAAAAATATTCCTATAGTTTGAAAAAAATATTCTTTAAAAATCTACGCCTCCTATAGTCTTTATAAAAAATAAAAAATATTCTTTAAAAATCCACGCCTCCTATAGTCGTTGAAAAAAATATTCTTTAAAAATCGATGCCTCTTATAGTGCTTGAAAAAAATATTCTTTAAAAATCCACGCCTCCTACAGTCGTTGAAAAGTCGTTGAAAAAAAAATTTTTTTTATTCTTTAAAAATCCACGTCGTTGAAAAAAATATTCTTACGCCTCCTATAGTCGTTGAAAAAAATATTCTTTAAAAATCGACGCCTCCTATAGTCGTTGAAAAAAATATTCTTTAAGGGGACCCCCCCATTCTCGGGGTCAAAAATTTTTTTTATTTAATTCGAATCTGCACTAATTCAAGAATGTCCACAAAATTTCAAGCGAAAATCTTAAGAACTCTTTAAAATATAGCCGGTTTATTGTGTCAGCATCAAGTGACGGCTAAAGGACTTCTCAAACTTTAAACGCGTTTTTCTCATTTGCGAATGGCGGGCACGATAACTCAAAAACTAATAACCCAATCGATTCCAAATTTTTACACGTTTCTCTGTGAGTGTATAGCTATCGTATGAACTAGGATAAAGCCAATCGGTGAATATCTTCCTAATTTTTTAACTTGGTTTTTGATAAAAAAATCGGCGATTTTCCAAAAATATTTTTTTAAAGGTCCGCCATTTTGTTAATTTTAGAGCGAAGTCAATAATCCTAGTTCATACGAGAGCCAGACATGTACTCTTTCTAACACCGTTGGAATTTTCGGATTCCGATGTTCCAGTGAGGAGTTATCATGCCCGCCATCAAAAATAAGGACTTTTCTTTTATTACAAAAAACAACAACAAAACAATAACAAAAATTTTTTGTAAATTATTTTTCTTCTCTTTTAAATCTTCAGATATATATGTGCAAAGTTACAAACCTTAACAAGCATTGGTATTGATTTACCAGCCCATTGAAAATCTTGAAAAATTAAAATCGAGAATGGGTGGGGTTCCCTTAAAAAAAAAAAAATGATACCATCAGCTAGTCGACGAATATGTGGTATGTATCGATGTGTTTTTCGTGGGTCTTTTCCAGAATTTGGCGCAGAGTGAATATATGGTCAATGGTGGATTTGTCAGGTCTGAAGACGTATTGGTATGGACCAATAATGTCAATGACCATTGGCTTCAATCGTTCACACAGCACACTGGATAGCACGGGATACAGTATGCAGAGGTTCTAATCATTGGACATTAATTCCTCTAGCTAAATATTACTAATCAGCTGCTGCATGCTCCTGACCAGCATCTGACCACCAGTCTTGGATAGTTCGTCTGGTAACCCATCGGCACCTGCTGCTTTATTGTTCTTCATCCGATTAATTGCTTTTATGACCTCATCTTGGCTAGGTGGTATACACTCAATACCATCATCTCTTATTGGTTCTGGGGTATCTTCTTCACCGCCACTATTTGATACCAGACGCTTTTCAAAATGCTCCTTCCAGATCCTCAACACGCTGTCTGTATCTGTCACCAGGTTTCATTCTTCATCCCTACAGGAGGATGTGCCTGCACCAAAAGCTTCGGTTTGGTGTTTTACTCGTTGGTAAAATTTCCGGACTTCATTCTGACTCCCGTACATCTCGATTTGCTCACGCTCACGTTTTTCTTGTTGTTTCTTCTTTTTTTTTGAAAATACGTTTCTCCTCTCTCCTATTCTCCCGATAGTTCTCCATCGCATTACGTGTTGCTACTGTCCGCAGGGTTGCCCTATACGCTGCGTTTTTCGCCTCAGTAGCATGACGACACTGCTGATCGCACCATGGGTTTCTTGGTGGTGGTTTTTGGTACCCAAGTGTTGCTTCTGCTGCAGTTTGTAGGGAGTAATTCTTTGCCATTGTGCGTCTATACTATTATCAGGACAAGAAGTGCTTTCGTCAAGTAGGTGGGTAAGTTGAGCGAAGTAGGCCTCGACTACCTGCCGTGTTTGCAGCTTTTCGACGTCGAGTTTCCTTGTTGTGTTAGATCGCACCTTTGCTGCAACATTAAGACGAGTGCGAACCTTGGATGATACAAGGTAGTGATCCGAATCGATATTCGCTCCTCGGGTCGATCGAACGTCTAATTCACTATTACAACATGATAACTTTTATTTCTCGTTGCTTGATCAGGATAAATCCAGATGGCCTTGTGTATATCGAGATGATTGAATCTGGTGCTGCTAACTATCATGGTTTTTGCTACCGCGAAGTCAACCGAATCAATATTCGCTCCTCGGATCGATCGAACATCTAATACACTGGATGAATGCCTTCCGTCTATGATAACTTTTATTTCTCGTTGCTTGATAAGAATAAATCCAGATGGCCTTGTGTATATCGAGATGATTGAATCTGGTGCTGCTAACGATCATGGTTTTTGCTGCCGCGAAGTCAATCAACCTCATGCCGTTGTCGGATGTTTCTTCATGAAGGCTGAATTTTCCGACGGTGGGGCCAAATATATTTTCCCTTCCCATTTTTGTATTAAAATCTCCTAGCAGAATTTTAATGTCATGGCCAGGGCAGCGATCATATGCTGTTTCTAGGCGTTCGTTGGTCTGCTCATCTTTGTCTTCGGTCGGAGCATGGGCGACAAAGGGGACTGATGTAGAAGAACATCGCTTTTATACGGATTATAGCAATTCTCTCATCTACTGATCCATAAATCCGCAGCCAAATTCATGTCTCGTTTCATGGCATAATACAGAGCGTAATTATCTGATTTACTTACGCCTGTCCCTTTCTATCGCATTTCCTGCAAGGCTATAACATCGGCTTTGTACTTCTTGAGTACATCCGCCAAAGCGAGAACTGCGCCTTTTCTGTACAACGTGTGCACATTCCAAGTGCAGATTCGCAGATCTTGGTCCTTTATACGTTTGCGGGGGTCGGCAACATTAGGCGGGTTTAGTTTTCTTTTTCTTTGCTTTTTCATAGTAGGCTGGGTTTTCCGAGAGTGGGCAACTAACCCGACGCCTCAATCCATTTGTTGATAGTTCTTATGGGTGAACTCGCGGCACATATTAGCTCACTACTTCATCAGGCGATGAAAATAGCTACCCCAGGTCAGTGTCCATAATTGAAATAAAAGAGGGGCCATGCCATGTAAAATCCAATCAGAGCCGTTGCTTGGTATCTATAATCCCCTACGCCACCCCACGCCTCCTATAGTCGTTGAAAAAAATATTCTTTAAAAATTCACGCCATCCATTATTCATCATTCAGGTTTCTTTATAACGTCTTGTGGTCTTCTCATAGAAGGACATCTTTATATTCCTATTAGAAAATCATAATTAATTTATAAACATAATATATGTAGGTATGTCTAAAATGATTGATGTCTTAGCTATTTTTAACATGTCATTGATGTGATATCCCTTAATTAACTCACCAGCTTTTTTCTTTCCCGCATAACGCTTTTCTGCCATAATATGTTATACCTCTTCACCTCTGCACTTCCTAATTCCAAGACTTTTTATATTTAAATCGTATTTTATATTTAATGAACAAAAAATAAAATTAAACTTCTGGCGCTGTTCGTTTATTTATTTCGTTGACAAATCTGACATGGCACTTCGCTTTTGAGATTCAATCTGCTTCCCTGTCACACAAATGTGTACATATGTGTGTGAGTGTGCCATATTTTGAATGATGATGGATGTATGTATGTTTGCAAGTTTTGGAAAAGGAAAATATACCAGTAGAGCAGCCTTTGTGTGGTTTCTACTTCAAAGAAGAACGTCAGAAAAAAAAAAAAAAAAAAAAAAACCGCAACGCAATGAAGTGGGGAATAAACACGCTGACAATTATACCCTGATCTCTTCCTTTTGTGTTAGTGGTGTTGATGATGATGGGTTTTGTGGCGTTAGAGTTGATGATGATGGCGATGCTATTGTTGTTGTTGTTGCTGCTGCTGCTGTTGAAACGATGAGGATGTTATTGTCAACAAAAGACGTTGACAAATATTTTATGTTCTGAATGTTTACTTAACAGGTACACACCATACCCATAACCGCTACTCCTTCACATATATAGGTATATCACGCTGATGGTACACATATGTTTATATATCCACCCATATATATTTGCATAGTCAATGGCCATTTTCCAAAGTAGAGAAGAAATCATGCGAAATATGTTGTTCCATTGTTCATTTTTTTTGCTGCTGTAGTTAGAGATGTGATTTATACAGTGGTCCAAAAAAACGTGGTAACCTTAAGGTCTTCACCATAGAAGAGCTTAAGGTCTTCGCTATAGAAGAGTTCAAGGTCTTCGCTATAGAAGAGCTCAAGGTCTTCGCTATAGAAGAGCTCAAGGTCTTCGCTATAGAAGAGCTCAAGGTCTTCACTATAGAAGAGCTTAAGGTCTTCACTATAGAAGAGCTTAAGGTCTTCACTATAGAAGAGCTTAAGGTCTTCACTATAGAAGAGCTTAAGGTCTTCACTATAGAAGAGCTTAAGGTCTTCACTATAGAAGAGCTTAAGGTCTTCACTATAGAAGAGCTTAAGGTCTTCACTATAGAAGAGCTTAAGGTCTTCACTATAGAAGAGCTTAAGGTCTTCGCTATAGAAGAGCTCCAGGTCTTCACTATAGAAGAGCTCAAGGTCTTCGCTATAGAAGAGCTCAAGGTCTTCGCTATAGAAGAGCTCAAGGTCTTCGCTATAGAAGAGCTCAAGGTCTTCGCTATAGAAGAGCTCAAGGTCTTCGCTATAGAAGAGCTCAAGGTCTTCGCTATAGAAGAGCTGAAGGTCTTCGCTATAGAAGAGCTGAAGGTCTTCGCTATAGAAGAGCTGAAGGTCTTCGCTATAGAAGAGCTGAAGGTCTTCGCTATAGAAGAGCTGAAGGTCTTCGCTATAGAAGAGCTGAAGGTCTTCGCTATAGAAGAGCTGAAGGTCTTCGCTATAGAAGAGCTCAAGGTCTTCGCTATAGAAGAGCTCAAGGTCTTCGCTATAGAAGAGCTCAAGGTCTTCGCTATAGAAGAGCTCAAGGTCTTCGCTATAGAAGAGCTCAAGGTCTTCGCTATAGAAGAGCTCAAGGTCTTCGCTATAGAAGAGCTCAAGGTCTTCGCTATAGAAGAGCTCAAGGTCTTCTAATAGAAGGTCTTCTCTTAGAAGATCTTCTCATAGAAGATCAGAAGACCTTTTACAGAAGATCTGAATGCCTTCTCTTAAAAGATCTGAAGGTTTGAATGTCTTACCATAGACGATCAGAAGGTCTTCTCATAGAAGATATGAAAGTATTTTTTATAAAGATCTGACGGCTTTTTCATAGAATATCTGAAGATTTTCTCATGGAAGACCAAAAGCTGTTTTCATAGAAGATCAGAATGTTTTCTCATAGAAGATCAGAAGGTCTTCTCATAGAAGATCAGAAGGTCCTCTCATAGAAGATCGGAAGATATTCTCATAGAATACCAGAGGGCCCTCTCATAGAAAATCTAAACGTCCTTTTATAGAATATCTGAAGGTATTCTCAGAGAAGATCAAAAGGAGATCTCATAGAAGATCAGAAGGCCTTCTAACAGAAGATATGAGTGTCATCTCGCAGAAGATCTGAATTTCTTTTCATAAAAATCTAAATGTTTGAATGTCTTCTCATAGAAAATCGGAAGGTCTATGAGAATATCAAAGGGTCTTCAAAAGTTTTCACATAGAGGCTCTAAATGTTTTTTCATAGAAGATCTGAAAGTCTTCTCATAGAATATCTAAAGGTATCCTCATAGAATATCTTCTCATATAATTTTTCCCTATTTTCTTTTGCACTGTAAAAAATTCCCCCAGTATTTATTTTCTTAAACAAAATTCTAAAAATAATATTTCTGAGATGTAGAAATATATTTAGAACCCTTTAACAACTATGGCTGTAATTATTCAACGCGAACTTACTTCCTCTCGTATTTGTTACATTATTACAAAAAATACTAGAAAAAATTTAGACTTTAAAACATACAGAAAAATAGCATTTGAAAAAAATTCCCATGCTAAGTCAAAAAAGGCGCCAACGAGGATAATGTGTAAAAATATATATGTCATTCATCCTTGAAAATAAATACTTAACCACGCACAGGTGTAATAAATACACAACCATAGAGAAACAAACAAGTCATGCTACCAAACAAGCATTCCCACCACACCCACCATCATCATCAACATTCTCATTCAAGTAAATAAACGCTAAGATGGGTATCTAAGACAAGATACCCATCTTGTTTTATATGTTTATTTGTGTGGGGGAAGAGTTTTTTATATATTCATATGTCCTTAGGTTTTTTATGTATTTATATAAATGTATTTATATTTAAATATATGTGACTTTTTCTTGTAACGAAACCTTCAAAACATTCATTGTCACTATCGTACAGTAGATGGGGACGGTCTAGATGTTATTAAGACTTTAAGGCATTTACGATGTAAATATGATGTTACATCGTTCACGTTCGAAATGAAATATTTTCTTTACTCAGTTATGAATATAAATGTAGATATTTAAATATATTAAATACAGCAGTACTTACATGGAAACATCGATAGCCATTGATGAAACAGTAACCTAAAAAGAGAATTATACAAATGTTGAATTAATTTTGAATAGCAGAATTTACTTATATCTATAATTGCATATCGATTTAAAAAAAAAAAAACTAATAAAATTGACAAAGTATATAATCGTATAATAAAGTTGACAACATATTCGTCGAGCTATTTTAATGCAAATAAATAAATTTTTTGGGCGAGTTTTCTAAGCCTGTCATTAATTTTGTCAGCTAAGTTCAATGGTGTATATTACTTAGCTCGCACTATGGGCCAGCAAACCCATTTTTTGACATTATTACATTATATCTCTCTTTAAAATTCACTGTAGACTTTATTTTTGATTGAAACGTGTCTCTTCAGTGAAACTACTTAACATGTAATTTTGGGGACGCTCGTACACACAATGGAATCAATGTAAGCCTATTGTTGAGGATGAGGGAAACTTACATTTAAAACTTGATGGATATTCATCTAATGATGCCACTCATGACAAAAGAACTTCAATTCCGATTTTAGAGATTTCCATTGGAAGGAGGAGATTATCCCACTCTGTGTAGTTCTCGTAATTTCTTGTGGGATGTGAATGTAGTAGGCCTACGGAGTTTAACTTTTGGTTCTTTTGGTTCAAAGTCCCTGTATATCTTTCGATTTGCACGAAATTTGGCATCGCGTACTGAATTAAATCTAGAATACTCTGTGCGTTTTTTTTTTTTTTGTAAAATTTAGATATATCTCCCATATATATTTTCTTCCGATTTAATGTCCGCCTTTACTAATTTCCTTACTGGTTTTAATTTAGGTGACTTAGTTTTATAGAATTGATGAAGAGCTTAAGGTCTTCGTTTTATAAGAGTTCAAGGTCTTCATTATATACGAGCTCAATGTCTTTCGTTATGCAAGAGCTCACTATGAAAGAGCTCAGGGTCTTCACTGTACAAGAGCGAATTTTACAAGTGATTGAATTTAAAATGAATGAATATTTATCAATTTACTGGGGACTATTTTGGTACTTTAAGACATTTGGGCATATTTTACAACCATAAAGACTGAAAGTTTACATTTGGAATTCTCCCTATCAAAAATCTTCGTATCTCACCCAAGTTTTAGTACGTTTTTCAATCGAATTGGCTTTAGTTGGATATGACATTTTCTCATTGGGTATGCATTTTTCTACAACAACTTATTAATGTCGGAATGGTATTTTGTGGATTTCGGTATTTCAAGTTCATAGCCAATTTTCCATCTAAGAGTCTGTAGTTTGATATTTCATTTTGGAAAATTGCTGACATAGCCCCATATAAAATACAAGATTTGAATGTGTATTTCTTGGCAGAAAGTTCAAAAAGTTCGGATGTGTAAAATTTCGTCGCTAGGTACTTGGGTGGGTACATTTAGTGAAATCAATTGAAAATATATATCTAAGTCTGAACCGATTTTCGCCAAATCAAATACGGATAAAATCAATATGGATAAAAAAATGAGTTCAGTCAAATTTCGTCTAGTTGCATAAACAGACGGACGGACATGCATTATCTGACCCAAGAAAGGGATCTATGTATATCTTGTTGGTCTATTTCGGCTGGACCTAACGTTTATAAAATATTCTTTAATGTGAAAGGGACCTTTATATGCGCCCTTAACTTTGTAATAGGTTAGTGACTTAAATATTCTAAAAATAATTGGAGACCTTTGAATGCCAATGTTAACTATACATTGGGTGGAAAAATATTAAAACTTTAAAATACTGGAAATGGAGCTGGTCCTCCATACGAAGCCTTGGAATTGTTTGCAGAATGGTATATATAGAAAATGGATATATTTTTAACCGAAATGGTCGTAATATGGTGTTACATTCCCACGGTACCGCCAAAATATCAGAATTTTGAATATTTTTTCCAATGGAGAGTTAGGACACATTTTTCAACAGAAATGGTTGTAATTTGGTAGTTTAGCTTCCTATTTTTGAGGTTGTCCCTATATAACCCTACTCCACCACCGAAATTCTATGATGATTTAACTATTTACGTATGTCTGTACATCTCTTGTACAAAACTTAAAGGTTAGTTTTGAAAATGAGCTATATCCGTCCATGTTTAGGTAAGCCCCCTGCCCCATTAGGTATAACGTCATATGAATTGAATTATTTTAAGGATTTTATACACATGTTTCTCCCCAACATGCGTTATCAATATCAGTCCTTGTTTGGGTGTCGAGTTTTTACGATAAATCCCTAACATCGCGTGGTGTTTGAATCTATATTCACTATACTCTCTGTATACCTATTCAGTTTGTACAAAATTAAAAAAGGGTGCAGTTAGGAATTTTTTTCTTTTGAAAATCGCTTCAAGTCGCGACAAGTAAGTCAAATGATGATAAGGAAGATATTCATAGATTGAATTCATCCGATTTTATACGATAGCTGTATAAATCTAGATTAATGTGTTCAAATTTGGAAACGGTTCTATTATTGGTTTTTAAATACAGTCGAAATAATTTATAACGACACAGTTGCCAACAGCTCCACTTTCTACCCTTGGCATATTTCCCAAAATAAATAAAATAACAAAAATTGTCATTTTACGTTTTGGTTGATTTAACCCTCGGAATATTAAGCGATCATCATCGAAACATCCGTTCTATGAATTTGGTTAGATCCCCTTTCAATACTAACACTAATACTAATTACTTTAAAGGTCAGCCACTCACATTTGATATACTATCAAATTCTCGGGTCTATGTCATACAGTGGTAAATATATACGCACACAATTTGCAATTTTTTACACCAAAGTTTGGTCCATTTGACCCGCTAAATATTGACCGGTCTTCATGAAAACAGTTATGCTTATTGTATGGCCAGATTTCCTTCATTTTCACGAGGCTTAACAACATAATTCTATACTTAATCCAGTACCCTATACCAAAATCCGTGCAAATCGAAAGGTATATAAGGACTTTGGTGCACCAATTACATTACATCCAAGTTTGAACCGATTTTCGTAGCAACACGTCATTCTAGACTTAAATCAGTACGCTATGCCGAAATTCGTACAAATGGAAAGATTTCCAGGGACTTTGGTGCACTATTTACCTAAAATCGGTCGATATATATATATATATGAGAGCTTTATCTAAATTTTAACCGATTTTCCTGAAACTTAGCATACATTATTATAGACGCAATTCAGTACGCTATGCCGAATTTCGTGCAAATCGAAGGGTTTTCAGGGACCTTGGTGCACCATTTACCTAAAATCGAACGAAACTATATATGGGAGCTATATCAAAATCTAAACCGAATTTCACGAAACTTTGCACACATCATTCTAAACTAAATTCAGTACGTTATGCCAAATTTTGGCAAATCGAAAGATATATAGGGACTTTCGTACACCATTTACCTTAAATCGGACGAAGATATATATGGGAGCTATATCTAAACCTGAACCGATTTTCAAGAAACTTTGCACACATCATTCTAGACTTAATTCAGTAGGCTATGACAAATTTCGTGCCCTAGGTTCGTCCTTGGGCCAAACAAATGCGCTGTGCCAAATTTCATCCAATTCGAATCATAAATGCGACCTGTTCTTTGTTTACAATTTAATATGGACAGACGGACGGACGGACATGCATAAATTGACTCAGAAAGTGATTCTATGCATACTTTCAAAAGGAACCATGGGTCTATCTCGACTATTTTTGCCTGTTACAAACATATGCACAAAGACATAATACCCTGTACCACAGTGTGGTGAATGGTATATCAATAGAGATCTTCTTTGGCCAAAACCCAAAATTTCGTGATAATTGGTCCATAACTGTGGCCTGTATCTGGTTTACAAATTAAAATGGACAGACGGACGGACACACATATTTAAATCGACTCATCTTGTCTTGTACATAAAGGTGGGTCTAGGACCAATATTTCGCGGCTATAATACCCTGACAACATAGTTGTGTAGGGTATAATACGTGTGTTATGTGTGAGTGTTTAAAATGTAGAATGTTTTTGGTTTCTCATTTCGTTTGCCATTCTAAATCGATATAAACTTCCTCAATTACCTTCATTTGAGTGTAATATGTTTTTATATAAATTCCATGTTATTTATTTCCCTACTCTTCAAAAATTGCCTACTGCAGAACATTTCTACTTCATACGCCCACAAATGATGCGAGCATCCTAAAAACGTGCTATAGAAAAAATATTTTATTTTACTGATAATTGTCTAACACGTGTGCGGTTCGAAGTTCCAGGAAGAAGTTATGCTAGAGTAAAAAGCATATTACCAAAAAATAACTGTGGTATATCCCATGTGTTTTATTTCCAAATAAATGCCTTCATAGGTATACACCATAACCTTAATGGAGATGCTTTAACTGAAATTTATAACTAAATTCTCCCCACCTAGCATTCTAAGAAATACCTTCATATATAAGGGTAAATAAAATAAACAGAATAATTTACTATCAGTTTCCTTGTACAATTTGTTTGTTTTTTTTTTTCAAAAGTTTTTTTGTACGCAACTCACACCTCGTGTGAACAGAACGTGTCACATTCGAATTTGGTGGTGACTACAAAAAAAAAAAAAAAAAAAAAAAATGAACGACGACAATGACGCCTCGTTTATTTCTTTTTGATTTGTTTGAAAAAAAAAATGAACGCGGAACGCCTTTTTTGTAATTTATACCATTAAACCCGACAAAGCCCAGAATTCTGTGCTCACGCTCCATTATGATGTGGTGGGTGGCTGAAGGTACAAAAGGAGGTGGCTGGTGGTGGTGCCGGGGCATGAGTACAAAACAGAATGCTCAACAATAATCATATCCTTCACAAACAGTAAAAATGAAATAAAATAAAAACAAATTTTATTTTTGTAAAGCGTGAAAATATATCATCTGCTGGCTGTCATTTTGGTTTCGGTCGGTCGGTGGATTTGTGGATTTGTGAATTTTGTTTTTTTTTTTATGGGCGAATACAAAAACAAACAGACCAACAACCGGCCGAACAGGTGTTTTGTAGCTATGCTTGATTTTTTCTTCATCGGTGGGGAGCGAGATGATTTTTATATCTGATAGAGATTTCTTTCATTGCTTTAGCCTTCTGGTTTTTTTAAAAGCCATATAAAAGGCGGTCTTAAAAAATCAAATTTATTTATACTTTGTCTACCTTTTTACGTTCTCTCTGGCAATAGGTTGTTGTTAGCTGTAGAAAAGAGCAATCATAATAGGATATCCGATTAATTACAGGTAATTTCGCTACTCAACTTCTTACTTAAAAAGGCTTTACCTCAATGCGTAGATTAGCCATAAGAACGTACCCGGACCCTTGTTAAAGTCAAATGCTGTTGTTCTGTTCGGCACTGGCCTTTAATTACAATTTAAGCTTTGAAAGAAAGTCGGCAATAAAGTAAATTGTTTATTTTATACGAAAAATGAAAATTTCAATATTTAGCTGTAATATCGGTGGAGAAGAAGAAGAAGGTAAGGGATAATCATGGCTATTTCAAGCTTCTCATGTTTTACCTGGTTTTTGTTTATATTGTTGCTACTGCTGCCATTGTTGGTCATGTCTCTTAACAAGAATATTGAAAGTTGTTGTTTTGATGGGCTCTTTAGTTTTGCTCCTTCTTCTTTTAATTTGGCTCATTCGTCTTTTCATACCTTTTGATTACAAATTTATTTTTTGCAACAATAAATTTACTTTGTTGTTTATTTATGACTTATATACGCTTCGACACAGAGGACATCCATCCATAGTTGACTTATTTCCTTGTTGAGCTGCATAGTTTGTAAGAAATTTTATTGAAATTCTCTATTTTTTATGACAGACAATATCTTTATTGACATCATCATGACTATAAAGTGTTTTGTATTAACTTTACGATATATTCGGGAAGTTTTGCGAAATGACAGGAAACCAATTTTTTATTGTTATTCTTAAAGCAAAAGGGACACCCTTGAGATGTGAGGGAAATAAAATAATAAGTTCTCCTTAGGGTTAGTCTATAAAACGATTATTGCTTTGAAATTCGTTTCAAAACAATTGGAATTGATGAAGATGTGTCCGTATATCTGTAAGCTTAAATATTAGGCTTGAATCCAATTGGGATCTAACTTTGGCGTCGTTGTATTTTAAATCCTTAAGGGAACCCCACCCATTCTCGATTTTAATTTTTCGAGATTTTCAAAGGGCTGGTAAATCAATACCAATGCTTTTTGCATATATATATTTGAAGATGTAAAAGAGAAGAAAAATAATTTACAAAAAAATTTTGTTATTGTATTGTTTTTGTTTTTTGTAATTAAAGAAAAGTCCGTATTTTTGATGGCGGGCATGATAACTCGTCAATGGAACATCGGAATCCGAAAATTCCAACTGTGTTAGAAGGAGTACATGTCTGGCTCTCGTATGAACTAGGATTATTGACTTCGCTCTAAAATTAACAAAATGGCGGACCTTTAAAAAATATTTTACGAAAATCGCCGATTTGTGAACAAAAACCAAGTTAAAAAATAAGGAAGTTCTTCACCGATTGGCTTTATCCTAGTTCATACGATAGCTATACGCTCATAGAGAAACGTGTAAAAATTTGGAATCGATTGGGTTAAAGTTTGAGAAGCCCTTCAGCCGTCACTTGATGCTGACAGAATAAATCGGTTATATCTTCAAGAGTTCTTGAGATTTTCACTTGAAATTTTGTAGGGGCATTCTTGAATTATTGTAGATTCGAATTAAGTCAATACAATTTTTGACCCCGAGAATGGGGGGGTCCCCTTAAGGGATTTAAATTATAGTTTCAACAACCATAAATGAAATAGTATGATGTGTTGCTTGTACCATACTGTACTTGATCTGTCCGCAGATGATGACTCTATGCAATATTTTGGCGATCTATCTCGATTCGTCTTACGCTGATCAAGAATATATACTATATAGGATCGGAAATGATTATTTCGATGAGTTACAAACGGAAAAAATAAACTTAATATACCCTCCATACTATGGCGGGGGTATAAACATTTAGTTAGGTTAGGTCATACCGAACTTTTTACACCTAATCGGCACACTTAGGTTTAAAATGTTGGCTTGAAAATTAAGGGGATGCCCCATTCTCGTTTTTTTAGATTTATTTATAATAGTATGAACGTATGACTTCTCAAGAATGTTACATAAAAATTTAAAGTGAAAGTAATTTATTGTGTCTACATCAAGCCAATGCAAGAGTGTTTCTCAAACTTTAAACGAGTTTTTTCTCCAAACAGTGTTTTTACAATTGGGGGACCATTAACTTAGAAACTATTTACTACAATCGATTTCCAATTTTAGCACGGTTTGCTTTTTCACCGAAGATAATTTTCCGAAATATAATTATCTTAGTTCAGGCATTTTGTTAATTTTTGAGCCAAGTCAATAATCCCAGTTATCCCAGCAAGATGTGTACTCTTTTTAGTTACGTTGGAATTTAGAGATTCTGAGATTATGTGTGAAAAGTTACTCAAAATTTGAAATTGAGAATGGGTTGAGCCAAGTGAGAGTGAGAAATGTGGTTGTAAATGAGATGCCGTAGGAACCAAGGTTCAAATCCCAGTGGGGCTCAAGCTGAATTTTTGAACTTTATGCCATTCTAGGTTCTTCGTACCATTCAAGAAAAAGTTTTTATTTCGAGATGAACTATATGATCGAAGTTTCATTGACATTTTCGGTAAGAAACATATCTGCCCAATGAGAGACAATTTTACTGAAACCGTAATGCGATTTAGGAATTGTTATATGGGTACACCATATCATGTTGTAAATTGTCTGGAAGGCTGTTAACCCATAACAACCTTCGATTCCAAGTTAGAGTTACTTTGGGATTCATATTATCCTTCTAGAAACTAACATGAAACCAAAAAGAGGCAGTCGATGTTGCTGAAAGATATATATCAAATAGGTTATTCAATTCGCTTCAAATTTAATTTACAAGTTTATAAAATATTGATCCTTTGTGAGGGATGGCCGACGGGTACCATATTCGGACTTGATCTAGGGTTGGTAAAGATATTTGCGTGTGCAAAGTTTTGTTCAAATCGGACAGTCCTTTCGCCTAATATTGAATTTATATACATTGAAAACGTTGAACCTTTGTGGGAAGATACCAGGAGGAGTAGACCAATTAGTCCATATTCGGACTTGATCTAGGCTTGTTAAAGGTTGTAAAATGTTTGGATCAAATGGGATATTCCATTCACCTGATATAGCATTTATAAATAATAAAAAAACGTTGACCATTTGTGGGAGAGGTACCAAAAGGAGGGGGCCAATGGGTCCCATCTTCGGGAGTGATGTAGTTTTGGTAAAGATAATACGCTAAGTTTTGTCCAAATCGGATAGCATATCCAAGAGGAGTGGTTCTTCTTTGAATTGTTACCAATTTTATTTTTCTATCTAGTCGGATGTGGGATGTTTTACTTTAATATTAACAGTATACTACATATTGTTTAATATTACAAATACTACATTAGGGGACATACATTTCGAACTGATGGCCAGGAAACAATGCATGAGGTTTCGGTCATGGTCAAGGACGTCGACTATAATTTTCGATGATAACACTGTGCGACAAATTTCAATTTTTTTGATAATTACCGGGAAATTCCAACAGGGGCTAAAAAAGGAAGATACGTGTATCGAAGTTTTGAAAGTTTACGTCGGGAGGTAACCTAAAAAGGCGGGACAATATTCCCCCTTTTCAATAATTTTGATAATTTTCGAATTATGATTTCTTGAAATCCTTGTATTTTAGGTATATTGTGTCTTCGGCAATATTACTTATAAAATATCGACGAATATTTTGCCACCGACTCATTGAAGGGGTCTTTTTTTAGGTCACCTTTTCCAGAAGTGATTGAAAACTCATTCAAAATGGGGTTAAGGCTGCTCAGAACATTCTACAGAAATATTCGCCATAAAGTTTTACTAAAAGTCTCAAAATAGACTTAAACTCAAAAATCACCCTAAACGTCAAAAATCTTAAAAAAAAACTCATTTTAGGATTAATATTGGACTTATTACTAGTTTTTACACATTTTCTCCACAAGATGCCGTTTTATAAGGGACAAAAATATTCTCTACCAATTTTTATAGTTATACATTTTGAATAAAAAATTCAAAATGTTCTTGCATTTTTCTTCAAAAACAAAATAATTCTACATAAAATTTCAATATTAGTTGCAAAACAAAAGATTTTTGTATACACTGTATTTATTAGTAAAAAATTATCTCTAATTTGAGTATTAAAATATTAATTGATTATAATCAGATCGTATTTCGTGCATGAAATAGAACTTTATTTTTGTCCACAATTATAAGCCGAACATCACAAATTTTCCATAGGGAAGGCGATTTGATTAACTAAATCGAATGGCTGTCATGATAATGAACAGTCAATATTTAGCGGATCAAACGAACTAAAACTTTTTTGTGTAAAATAAAAAAAAAACATTCGAATTTTATGAATTATTTTTTTAGTCCCAGGAAAAGATGCTAGGGAAATGAGACAAGTCCTGCTATATACGAGGGTTATATCAAAACGTGGACATACATCGAAAATATTTTGCAAAGATTACGAAATGTCAAATTACGCTACTTCGGTACTGAAAAATAGTTGTCACCCTTCTAGGATGGTAAATCACATCCCCTTTGTTAGAAATATGCAGTTAAAACCCCCTAAATACCGACAATGAGACTGGATATTTATATGGGAGCTATGTTCAAATTTAATAACTTTTGAAAAAATAATTTTCACACCCCAAGAACCTGGAATGGCAATTTGCAGAAATGAGGCAAAAATCTGAAAAATAACGAAAATGTAGGGGCTATGTTCAAATATTTTTTGTATAGATTTATGCCAGCCTCCAAAACGGATATAGCTATTCCGATATAGAATTTTACTCTGATCAATGATAATTATCATTTATGGGTATTCACAATGTCTGTGTTCAATAATTACATTAAGTATCGGCAAACAAAAAATTGCCAATACAACGCAATGCCTCTCTGGATTCAGACTTCCTCGCTAACCAAATATATTTCTTGTATGGATCATAATCTCAAATTCAAAAATTGAAGTTTTTACCCCTAACCGATTATTTTCTCTTGCTTAAAATTTAAATTTAAAAAAATCTTTGATTTATATCCTTAGTTTTATAATAGTTCTAACTCAATAAATGCTCGCAATGTCCTTATTTAACTAAATTAATATTGAAAATGTTTTATTAACTCTCAACTTCCATTAACAATCTTACAAAGTAAAATGACTTCCCTAAGACATTAACAGATCAATGACCCCAATTTTTACTGGCAAATATTATTTCCGATAACAATCTTTTGTAGTAGTTCTTTTTTTTTGTTATTTACCTTGAAGAGAAATTCTTAAAATAGCTTCCTTGTAACTTTGTCCTCCGTCGTATAGCATTTTCTTTAGTAATAATGTTTGATACGTAATTGGCTCTTCCTTGAGGTAACATCGTTGTTTACCATAAAACCCTAAAAGCAAAAGCTAACTTTAATGGTATCATGTGAAAAGTTCATTTGAATAGAATTTATTGATTTATGAAGTACTATATTTTGTGGACGAACTTTAAGAGTACATTACGAAATGAGTTATAATTTCCGCAATTGCAAGGTAGGCAATTGCCGACATTAATATTCATTTAATGTTGCATAAATTTTAAAATTATAATTTATGTAATCGAGTTAATGAGTTGGTAACATAAAATGTAGATTGAGTGAAATAAATTAAAAACCTAAACAAGAAATTTACTGCTGCGTGAAAATCCACAGCTACAATCAGAATATTGATCAGATTTATTGCTAAACTGATAGTAGATTTATTTTATAATGAGGACTACATGACGTGGAACGCACATAAAATACTTCCACTCAAGGGTGGAACACAATATCGAATACAAACAATAAATATTTATTTTAAGGTAAATTGAATTGACTTTCTAACAATGTCTTCTTTAATTTTATTTGCAGGTAAATTGAATTTAATGAACACCTCCTGGGCACTGTAAGTAATTCGAATGTCAAATATTAATTATTATCGTGGTCCTGAGAAATAATCTTTAAAAAAATCCTCTCCTTATCATGGTGGTCCTGAAAAATATTCTTTAAAAAATCCACGCCTTATAATAGTCCTGAAAAAAATCCACGCCTTATAATAGTCCTGAAAAATATTCATTATAAAATCCATGGTCCTGAAAAAATATGCTTTAAAAAAATCCACTCCTTAGCATGGTCCTGAAAAAATATTCTTTAAAAAAATCCACTCCTTAGCATGGTCCTGAAAAAATATTCTTTAAAAAAATCCACTCCTTAGCATGGTCCTGAAAAAATATTCTTTAAAAAATCCACGCCTTATCATGGTGGTTCTGAAAAAAATATTCTTTAAAAAATCCACGCCTTATCATGGTGGTTCTGAAAAAAATATTCTTTAAAAAATCCACGCCTTATCATGGTGGTTCTGAAAAAAATATTCTTTAAAAAATCCACGCCTTATCATGGTGGTTCTGAAAAAAATATTCTTTAAAAAATCCACGCCTTATCATGGTGGTTCTGAAAAAAATATTCTTTAAAAAATCCACGCCTTATCATGGTGGTTCTGAAAAAAATATTCTTTAAAAAATCCACGCCTTATCATGGTGGTTCTGAAAAAAATATTCTTTAAAAAATCCACGCCTTATCATGGTGGTTCTGAAAAAAATATTCTTTAAAAAATCTGAAAAAAATTTCACGCCTTATCATGGTGGTTCTGAAAAAAATATTCTTTAAAAAATCCACGCCTTATCATGGTGGTTCTGAAAAAAATATTCTTTAAAAAATCCACGCCTTATCATGGTGGTTCTGAAAAAAATATTCTTTAAAAAATCCACGCCTTATCATGGTGGTTCTGAAAAAAATATTCTTTAAAAAATCCACGCCTTATCATGGTGGTTCTGAAAAAAATATTCTTTAAAAAATCCACGCCTTATCATGGTGGTCCTGAAAAAATATTCTTTAAAAAATCCACGCCCTATCATGATGGTCCTGAAAAAATATTCTTTAAAAAATCCACGCCTTATCATGGTGGTCCTGAAAAAATTTTTCTTTAAAAAATCCACGCCTTATCATGGTGGTCCTGAAAAAATTTTCTTTAAAAAATCCACGCCTTATCATGGTGGTCCTGAAAAAATATTCTTCAAAAAATCCACGCCTTATAATGGTGGTCCTGAAAAAATATTCATAAAAAATCATGGTGGTGCTGAAAAAATATTCTTTAAACACTCCACGCCTTATCATGGTGGTCCTGAAAAAATTTTCTTTAAAACATCCACGCCTTATCATGGTGGTCCTGAAAAAATATTCTTCAAAAAATCCACGCCTTATAATGGTGGTCCTGAAAAAATATTCATAAAAAATCATGGTGGTCCTGAAAAAATATTCTTAAAGAAATCATGGTGGTGCTGAAAAAATATTCTTTAAACACTCCACGCCATATCATGGTGGCCCTGAAAAAATATTCTTTAAACACTCCACGCCTTATCATGGTGGTCCTGACAAAATATTCTTTAAACACTCCACGCCATATCATGGTGGCCCTGAAAAAATATTCTTTAAACACTCCACGCCTTATCATGGTGGTCCTGAAAAAATATTCTTTAAAAAGTCCACGCCTTATCATGGTGGTCCTGAAAAAATATTCTTAAAAAAATCATGGTGGTGTTGAAAAAATATTCTTTAAACACTCTACGCCTTATTATGGAGGTCCTGAAAAAATATTCTTTAAAAAATCCACGCCTTATTATGGTGGTCCTGAAAAAATATTCTTTAAAAAATTCACCCCTTATCATGGTGGTCCTGAAAAAATATTCTTTAAAAAATTCACGCCTTATCATGGTGGTCCAGAACAAATATTCTTTAAAAAATCCACGCCTTAAATGGCCCAAGAGAAATATTCTTTAAAAAATCCACGCCTTAAATGGCCCAAGAGAAATATTCTTTAAAAAATCCACGCCTTAAATGGTCCTAAAAAAGTATTCTTTAAACCAGTAAGGAAAGTAGTAAAGTCGGACTGGGCCGACTATATGATACCCTTCACCACTTTGGGTATATTGTACATATGTATCCTAATAATTGCAAGTCTATGTTCCCTCTTTCTCCAATCTATCCTAACTTTAATTTCATTCGAGCAGATTTAGAGCCGCCTGCGTAACATGGGGAAAATGTATGGAAAACGATTTATAGCAAAATTGATACACGCTATTCGCTACGCCGCGTCTATCTATATGTGGGAGCTATATCTAAATCTGATATGTCGAAATCTAAACCGATTTTCCCGAAACTCACCACTCATCATTCTAGACTCAAATCAGTACGCTATGCGAAATTTTGTGCAAATCGAAGGATACAAAGGGACTTTGGAGCACTATTTACCGAAAATCGGACGAAAATATATATGGGAGCTATATCTAAATCTGAACCGATATCCACGAAATTTAACACACATCGTTTTAGACTTAATTAAGTACGCTGCGCCAAATTTCGTGCAAATCGGAGGGTACAAAAGGAACTTAGGAGCACTATTTACCGAAAATCGGACGAAAATATATATGAGAGCTATATCTAAATCTGAACCGATATCCATGAAATTTAACAAACATCATTTTAGACTTAATTAAGTACGCTGTGCCAAATTTCGTGCAAATCTATATATCCTTCGATTTGCACGAAATTTGGACGTTGGTGCATCATTTACATAAAATCGGGCGAACATATATATATATATATATATATATATGGGAGCTATATTAGAATCTCGACCGATTTTCCCGAAACTCACCACTCATCATTCTAGACTCAATTTAGTACGCTAAGCCAAATTTTGTGCAAATCGAAGCATATAAAGGGACTTTGGTGCACAATTTACTTACGCCGTATCAAATTTCGTGCAAATCGAAAGATATATAGGGACCGTTTACATTAAATCGGTTAAATATATATATGGGAGCTATATCTAAATCTGAACCGATTTTTCCCAATTTCAATAGGGTTCGTCCTTGAGCCAAATAAGTGGCCTGTGTCAAATTTCATCAAATTCGGGTTATAAATGCGACCTGTACTTTGTTTACAATTTAACATCGACAGATACACGGACGGACGGACATGCATAAATCGACTCAGAAAGTGATTCTAAGCATATTCTCAAAAGGAACCATGTGTCTATCTCGTTTCCTTTTGCCTGTTACAATCATATGCACAAAGACATAATACCCTGTACCACAGAGTGGTGAAGGGTATAAAAATCGACACCTTATCATGGCCCTGAAATTATGTTTTGTAAAAAATTCATGACTGACAATGGGTTTCTGAGATAATTATGACATCGAGGTGAAGAAAGTTAATTCTGTTAAATGCGAATACCATGTAATTGAAGTTTTTTAATAAGTATTGGACAAATGCATTTGTTTGTAAAGACATACATATTTGTTTAATTTTCTTGAAATTCCATTTAAATTGTCGTTGTTTTTTTTGTTAACCGTCTCAAATTCATTTCTATGTCACGTCTGGTGTAATCGAATGAGTGAGTACCCTCTGCTACAGCTGCTGCTTCTGTTGTCTTTTCACAAGAATTGCAAAAACGTGTAA